>NW_024063229.1:0-42741 GCF_006381635.1 Hibiscus syriacus
ACGTTATGTAATTGTCAGCGGCTATATGTCCCACAATTCTGTCAAGTTTATTGAGGATATATCTTCGGGGATAAATGTTTGATTGAGGATTTTCATCAAAGCATTCTATGTGCTTCTGAATTCATCAAGAGATCAAGAATAGAAATTCTCGCTTGTTGTTTGTGTAGTTGTTCAACCACACTATACTCACTATGTTTCAAGAATTTCAAGAATTCTTGAGCTTGCTTTTCTGTCACAGGTTCATTGAATGCTGGAAGGGATTCATCCTCAAATACCTTCTGAGGTATTGCCATGGCTTTTCCTTTTGCTTTCACTTGTTCTGAAGCATTGGATGTTTCGGGAGAGTAACATCTCCCACTTCTTGTAAAGAAACCGACCTCGCTCACTGCTTCAGATATCAATGTAGTACTCAAACTCTGTATTTTCTCTTCTGTTTTATCTAGAGAATCAGATCCTCCTACCATTGAAACATTGGTAGTAATTCCAAGGTACCCTGCGGGTATCTTTGTATGGAAATGGTAGAGGAGTGGTAATAACTTTTGGCCTTATTGGTGCAGGAATCACCGTGGATGATTTCACATTAATGATCACAGGATATTTATTCTTTGATTTGGTTTAGAATCCTCTGATGAGCAAACATCATCTTCTTTTTTCCCGGGTTTTTCAAAGAATTCTATTTCTCTGTTGTTCATCAATTTTTGCACCAAATCTCTAAACTCAGGACATAGTTGAATTTTATGCCCTTTCTCCTGATGATATTCACAATAATTCTTGCCTTCATTCTGCTTTGACCTGAATTGTTGTGGAATTATACCGGCTAAAGAAAGTTGTTGGAATATCCAAACAAACGGAGATTTAATTTCAGAAATGTCAGTCTTTGCTTTCTTTCTGTTCTCTTCCTGAATTGCATTCACGTTTTTATCTCCATGATTTGGCAATGGATGATTTGATGCAGATGGTGTATTAAATTCCAACTTTCCAGTGTTGATCAAATTTTGAACCACCCTTTTGAATGCTAAACAGTTTTCAATGGAATGACCCGTAATTCCTTCATGGTAAACACAGTGTGCCTTTGTATCATACCAAGGAGGGAATGTGGTTGCATGGGAACCAAAGGATAGGCCGTATAACATCTGCTTTTAACAGCGAATCATAGATCTCTGCATATGGTACTGGTAAAGGTGTAAAAGATAACCTTTCATTTTCCTTTCGAGATCCTCTGGAATCTGCTCGATTAGTGTTTGTTTCCTCTTTCTTAACCCTTGGCTGGGTTATTGTAACACTTTTCGATGAATCCTTGCTGTAAGAATTTGCATTGTTGACTTCATTCTCCTTTTTCCGGTACGTAGGTCTTTTGGAACTAGACCCATCATTTGATTCAATCTTGCCACTTTTCAAGACATTTTCAATTAATTCTCCAGAAATGACCAAATCTGCAAAATTTCTGGTTGCATCCCCCATTAGATGGTTTAAATAAGGAGCCTTCAATGTATGGACAAACATCACTGTGGCCTCTTTTTTCTGACAAAGGTGGTTGAACTTGGGCCGCAGTGTCACGCCATCTCTGGGCATACTGTCTGAATGTTTCATTATTCTTTTTCTCCAAGTTTTGAAGAGTCCATCTGTCAGGGACCATGTCTGTCACATGGCGGTACTGCTCTAAAAATGCTTTAGCCAAATCTTTCCAAGATCTAATGTTGGCTTTGGTCAATTGAGTATACCATTTTAAAGCCGGTCCTGTCAAACTATCCTGGAAGCAGTGAATTAACAATTTTTCGTCCTTCACATATCCTGCCATTCTTCGACAAAACATAGTAATGTGGGATGAAGGGCATGTAGTACCGTTATATTTATCAAATTCGGGAGCTTTGAACTTGATAGGGAGGATTAGGTCTGGAACCAAACTCAACTCACTAGCATCAAATCCATAGAATGATTCAGTTATTTCCACGGATTTCATTCGCTCTTCTAAGCTCTTGATCTGTCTGGTCAGTTCTTCATTTACTTTTTGTTTCTCATTTAGCTCATTCAAATCTGGGATCAACTGATCAGTATTAAGATCCCCTACTTTCACATCTGATATAAGCGGATTTTTGCTTGAAGATGCGGGATCCACTTGTTGATCTTCATGTGGTTTAGCTTCTTGTAATGCAGATGTACGAGCATTGATTTGTATAGGGTAGTACCAGAGTGATAAATTGGTTCTGGTGAAAACCTAGAGGATACATAGATTCTTGATCAAAAGATACAGGATTTTCATGCATTTTTCCACTGATAGCCTGCCTTTTAAACATGTCATCTATCTTCTTCATCATACTGTCTTGTGAATTTGCAATACTGGCTTCAATTTTTTCCAACTTCATTCTCATTTCTTCTTGTTCTTTATGATGCTGTTCCTCAATACGCTGTATTTTATCCTCCATAATTCTCTTAGTAGCTTGTCTAGTACCGTAGTGATGTAGTATTTCTCTTTTGGCCAGAGTAACTGCGATTGAAAAATCTTTTAATATTATTTTTTCAAATTTTAATTGATGAATTTTAACTTAATAAATAAAATAATTCATAGTGAAAATTATGAAATGAATGATGAATGTATGCAAAATGCATGTATGTAAAAACATTGATAAAAAAGTTAACTGTCATAGAACAACTTTCATCGGCATACAAAAGTTTCTTTATAATATTTCAGAACTACAGATAAGGCATAGCTTTCCTATTAAGCTCTATAACTTCTTTCATTAACCATGAAACCTTCTTTCCACACTTAGAAACTGGATCAACTTGATGCTCAATTATTTCGGCTTCAACAGCTAGTTCCCCAACATATCTGGCAACCTCGCTCATTTGTACCATGGCCTCGAACACCATATTGCTTCTTTCTTCACTTCTTTCGACATAGAACTCAGTTGACTTTTGCCATTGTTCAGTTGTTCCTTCAAGAGTTTGCTCTAACTCAGTGATTCTGACTTGACAATTGTGCAGAATTTTTTCAAGATCTCTAATGCGTCTTCGCAGTGAAGCATTTTCCTCATTACTTTCTTTGAGATCATTAGGTCCTAGACGAACCTTTTCTTGAAACAATGATTCTTCAAGTTGCAAAATGTAAGAATTAAACTCTGAGTTTTTGTTTCTAGACTGATCCAGATCCTCTTCAAGTTTTTTTCGTGCTTCTTGCGTTCTTTGATTAAGCTTCTGGATTTGAACATCTTTGTTTCTGCATCTTTGCATCCAATTGCTAGCTACTTCCTGCTCTACCTCAAGTCTGGTGTTGAAATTTTTCCTTTCCAGCTCCCATTTTTCCTTTTCAATATTGGATTCTTCCATCTTTTGGCCTCTGACTTCAAGTTCAGCAATCAACTGGTTCATTTCAGATTCAAATCCCTTGAACATGCTATTTTTCTCGCTTTCAAATTTATCAAAGATGTCATTCTTCATCTCTTCTAAATTTTTGGCTCGATCCCTTTCTCTTTGCATTTCATTCATGATCTCGCGGTGTTCAGCCTTGTGTTTTATAATTCGCTCTCTTCTGTCAACCTCGAATCTTCCATTTTTTGCTTTCCTTTTTCCAGACTTTTGAGTAGACGGCTATTATTTCCTTTCAGATTTTCAACTCGTCTTTTCTCAATGTTCAATTCTCTGGTCATCTGTACCGTCGATTGGCTAGGTCCTGATGTTTTTCGGGATTTATATAACTCCTGGTAATTTTTCTGTAAGGCTCTGTACTCATCCTCACCTTTTTCTTTATCTTTTCTCAACATTGCACATTGTGATGAATGAAAGTCAATGTCAACCCCCAACATAGCTTTGTCTTGTCTCATTTGCTCTAACTCTTTCGACCAGCTATCTCTTTCTGCTTCAAACTCAGCTTTCAAGATTTTAATCTCTGATGGAACCACCTTAATGCGATCTTCCATAGAGATATCCTCATTTTGATCTGGTAAAGGAATATTTTCGTTTTTTCTGACAGATCTCCAATCTTCATAATCAGGAGTTAGCATTTCTTTTGCTGCTTTAGCTCGAATACAAAAAGTTGTTTTCCAAGCTGTAACGGCTTCCATGATATTTCTTTTATAATTTTTGCTGTGAAATGCGAACTCAGATGACTGTAGTCCAGCAGTGACAGGTACAAATTGACGACCTTCATACTGTCTTATAACCAGCAGTGGTGCATATCCAATTCCTCCCCATAATCCGAGCAGCATTATCCAGTTGTAATCACCACACCTGTAAAAGAATTCCCTTTGTATTTGCCACGGGGCTCGCCAAACAACGTCATTGCTTTGCAGATTTCGAAAGGCATTAATCCACATATCTTTCTTAATTTCTTTAGGCCATTCCTGCTCTAGAAATTCTTTTAATGGTGAGTAATCCGTATTGAAGCGTCGGTATGAAACCTTTTCCGTCCTCCAGAAATGACTACGGATCCAAACATATAGCAACTGGGTACACCCTGAGAATCGTCCACATCCTAACCTTCTGCAAGCATTTAACGATCTGAAGGTCTCTGCTAGGATGGCAGAAACATGATTAATCTTCTTCGGTAGCTGTTCAAACAAGTCTACCACTGCAGCTTCAATATATCCCAATACTTTTGGGAATATGACCATACCATATATACCCAGAGCAAATAGATCGAATCGTACTTTAGCGTCTGGATGACTCTGAATAAGCTCTCTGATGTTGGTCCAAGCAATGCCTTCGCTTTCGCCTTTTTGTTTTGTACGGGATGCTACCCATTCTTCTCGTACCCCAGCAATCTTTGCTAATTTAACTCGAAAGGGCTGAGTTTTAATTGACTTTGAATATTCGATTCTCCAAAGCACTTTCAAGATGTAACAAAGTTGTATATTCTTCAATAGTAGGGACCAAGTCCTCCTTATTGAAAGTGAAGCAATTGTACCCTGGATTCCAGAATTGAACTAGGGCTCTGAGTAATTCATCATCAACTTCAACATAGAGCAAATATGGGATGTCTCCGTAAGTCTGATAAAACTGCAATTTTTTGTTTGAATCCCAACTTTCCCAAATGCTTCGCAAATCTTGCATATCATTTCTTTTTAGTGAAACTGAAGCATAACTGGCCAAATCAGATACATAATCATCCTGCAGACTATCTCCTTCTTGTCTTTGTAAATCTTCAGCCCACTGTCTTACTTCTGAGTTTAGAATTACTTGACTTGAACACTTTTTATCCATAGATGTAGGCTTTCCAATGAGACAATTAACACAATGATCAATGTCTTTTATCCTGTATGATGCAATGCAAACAGAAAAATAAAGAACACACAAAAAGAAAATCAATTAGTTTACATAATAAAGAAATTTAATAATAATATTTACATAAATATTCTTTATTTAAACATGCTTTTCTGAATTTAAAAAATTTAAATAAACATGTAACTTAAACAATAATAAATTAACAGAAAGACAGAATTCATTTCTCCTGTGTGTACACCTATTTTGGACAAAATTTTGGCATGACTTCGGATTGGAAGAGTTTCTAAGGTTTTTTATATGCAGGGTTTCAGATCTAAGAATCAAGGTACCCGAATTGTCCTTGTTAGTGCCCCCTTAGGCTGCTAACCCTCAATCCTAGTCCATCACAGACTAAAGTGGATCGAGTTCAATTCGAGGGGATACATTTCTCTATGCCTGACACGGAGAATAAATTCTCACGAAGACATAGAGCATATGAACCCCGAAAGTTACTTGCTAGGTCTGACACGGAGAATAAATTCTCACGAAGACGTCGCTTTCACTTCCACTTAAAAGGGACAACTCAATTATAGAGCTTTATGTAATGCAATGCAAGTGTTGTGTGTGAGGAGAAATGTTCAAACCTTTGACAGAAAAATAAATACTGAAATAAAATGCTTGCAAATAAAATAAAACATATAAATATTATAAAAATAATAAATAAATAAAAAGAATGAAAAGAAAGAATTAAAATTAAATATATAAATTTTTAATTTTTAACTAATAGAGACAATTTATAATTAAATTTTTAAAAGTTTGACCGGTCCCCAGCGGAGTCGCCAAGCTGTCGTAACCGGTTTTCGTCCGGGCACGAAATTATTTTGGCGGGAAAATTGATGTGAATAAATAGTTTTGAAAATAATTGAGAGTCGCCATCGGCCTTTTGGATCAGGTAGGTCGAATATCTAAAAATTATTTTTTAAAAGAGTTTTAATAAAACACCAATTAAAAAATAAACTGATCTGCATTTATAACCAAAAATTCATTTTTTTAATAATAAAAGGGGTTCGTGGTCTTTTACGTTTAGGGAAGGATTAGCACCCCTACAACGCCCAAAATTGGTACTTTTTTTATTTATAAATTGTCTCTATTATTAAAATTTTTAAAATTCAAAATATATTTAATTTATAATTCTATTATTTCAAAATTATATAAAAATTTATTTATTTAAAAATATCTGAAAAGAACTTCTAGGTGCCTTAAGACAGCTCTTTTCTTTGATATTGATAAATATTAATTTAAATAATATTGTTTACTTTTTAATTTTAAAATATCAGAATAGGACATCCAGTTGTATTAAGACTATCCTTTTCTTCGATATTAAAAATAAATTTTTTTTAAAAAATTACTATTTATTATATGTATATTTATGAATATATAAAAATATTTAACAATATAATAAAAATAAAAATATCACTAAAACAATATATTTAAGCAGTAAAATGAAAACATATAAAATAAATAACTAAATTATAATAAAATAAAACTAAATCCAATTCCTAATTAATTGAAATTATAGGGATTAAATATTTATTTTCTAATTTAATAATTTAGTGACCAAAATAAAATTATTTAAAATTCGAATTTTATAATAAAATAAATTAAAAATATGAACTAGGGATTAAAAAATTATTTATTAAAATTAAGGGATTAAATCTGTCATTTATCCTAAATATATTATTTTAATAAAAAGGACTAAAATGAATAAAATTAAAATTTAAAGACTGAATTAAAATTATTATAAATTCAGTTTAGTGACCAAAATGTAAAATTTACAAATACGAAGGACTGCGGACGGGGTTTAACTATTTCATAATTACGCGTATAGTCCTTCCCGAAACGACGTCGTTCGGGAAGGACTATAAGAGTCCAAAACCGGCTGGCCCGAAGGGCCAACCTTCATTTTCCATTTTCTTCTCTCTCTCTCTTCACTGAGAGAGTTTTAAACTCTCTGCCTTCTCTCTAGCTTCCCTCATCAGAGGGAAGCCGGTTACCGGTCGGCCACTGTGGGCCGCCGTGAATATCACCGCCGGCCACCGCATCCGGTGGCCGGAAAAAAATATTTTTATACGAATAGATAGATCGGACCGTCCTAAGGACGGTCCCGGTGTTCTCTTCCTTTAAAAGGCTCCTAATCGGAGCAAATCTTATAAAAATACCTTCGATGTTTCGAAGGTTCTGACGAGATCCGGTGGTCGACGCTTCCTCGGTAAGTCTCTTCTTCCTTTTTTTTCTCTTTTTTTTCTTCTGGTTCTTTGCTGCTGAGATCGTTGGTATTAGTTTGTTTTTTTTTCCTTTCTCTGTCTTTTTCTTCTCCGTTCTCTGTTTTTAGTTTCTGTCCTCTCTTTTTTTTTCTTCGCAGATGGGGTGGTGGCTTTTATAGCCACCACCGGTGTTCGTCTCAGACCGGTCCGAAGAGGGGGCCTCGGTGAGTCACCGGACTACCAGTGGTGACTCACCCCGTAGCCTTGCATGGACGGCTGGTATATGATCTTCTGGAGTCTTCGGTTGGGACGTGGCAGCGGCGGAGGCGGCGAGGGCTGTCGGCAGCCGCGTGGAAGCTGGAGCGGCGCCGCGTGGCCCTAGGGTATCAAACCCTAGGGTTTCCTTCTGGCACCATCTGGACCGTTGGATCTTATCAGATCCAACGGCTGTGAGCTGAGGCGGCTGATCAAATTAGGGTTAGGAAACCCTAACTGGAAACCCAAATATTTAGGGTTTCTGGTTGGATTTGGACCGGTTCTGGTTGGTTTGTAACTGGGCCGGTCCAATTGTAATTGGGCCTGTAATTATTATTTTTTAATATATTTAATAATAATAATAATAATGATAATAATAATAATAATAATAATAATGATAATAATAATATTAATAATAATAAGGATAATAATAATATTAATAATAATAATATGGATAAAAAAAAAATTTAGTATCTTCATGGGCTTTTCTATTAAAACAACTTATGAGAGTCGTACAAATCATAATGACGATGGCAAGGACCCGGTCTGGTCTATTATTCATAAGTACAAGGTGCTGCAGAAGGTGAAAGTTTTTCTCTGGCTTGCTTGCTGAGGTAAACTCATGACGAATGCAGAACGGGTTAAAAGGCATTTCTCGGATAATGATCAATGTCCTCTATGTGGAGCGGACTCGGAAGATGTTGATCATGTTCTCCATAAGTGTTCGACAGTAATCCTTATCTGGTCTGCTTTGATCAAGAATAATAAGCTTGAGGAATTCATGGCGATAGGGATTAAAGACTGGATCCGTCTTAACTTATAGAATACGTCCTACTTTGGGAAGGAAAGTAAGGAGTGGGATATCCTTTTTGGATCGATCTTATTGAACATATGTCGATATAGAAGCTCAATTGTGTTTGACAAAAATATTTGGGTTATGAACTTAGTGGTTTGTGAAATACTTTTAATTACGTTTCATGTTTTGACTTTATGATATGTGTTGTTATGCTTTTAAAGATAGTTGTAGAGATATGACTATTAATTATGTTTAGGGATAATAATCATTAATAGATGTACTACTTTTGTTCAACTTTGGTTTACTGAGAGACAAGTTTGCATGTGAGATATATGTTGCCCAAATATCTAGCATTATTAATAGTTTAATTGATTAAGTCAATGGGAGTTGATTTATATATGTTAGTTATTGTTAATCATTGTTAGATGCATAAACATTTAGTTCATGACATATTCGTAATAGAAGCTGCCAAATATATTCCCAATCAATTCAATCATTGACCTATTGCTCTCACCAATGCTGCAACACTACATAGTATTTTTAGATTTGAATTTTATTTTTAGCCACTAGCTTGTTTTTAACTCCTTCAAAGTTAAATATCTTTTCATAAATTTTCTATAGCATAATTCTCTCTGTGATTTCGACGCTCGAAGCTTTCTAAGCTTCTACTTTATTACTTGATTTACGACACGTGCACTTGCATTTATTGTTGTATCAATTTTGTAGCATTAGAATCCTTGAAAAACATCTCATTATATTGTCCCATCAACTACAACATTTAGATCATCACGACCTTTAACTTTAAGTGGGTAGCATGGATAACAAACGTCAGAATGCCAGGATTTAGATCATCCAATGTTGGTTCAACATGTTCTGAGATAATCCTGTTGCAGTCTTCAATATTATATTAATTCGGCTACACCAAAAATATAACACCTCAAATTTTGGGATAGTAGTTTCGGGTTTACCTGAGAGGCATATGGATGTCGCAAATTTCATTATTTAAGTCATTGGGCTTAATTGGATTGGAATTGGGCCTAATTAGTCTTAAAAAGGGGGGGTTTAGATAGTTGGAGGATGAGGAAGAACCAAAGGAGCGATTATTCCATGTTGAAATATGAGGACCCTTTATTTCTTTTCATTTTCTTATTTTCTTCATTTTCTTTATTTCTCTCATGCTCTTATTCTCTAAGCTTCATAGATCAAAGTGGAAGGTAAAAACTTCTTTCCTTACTTCTTTAAAGCAGAAATCCATCCTCAATCCATCCTATAATCTCTTTTGTAGTAAAGGATTCTTGAGTTTCTTGTTTGGCTAAAGAAAGAGATAAATCAACTAAGTTCTAGAGGATTTGAGTGTGGCTAAGTAAGGAGCTTCATTTCAGGATTCAAACATCAAGGTAGTGTATTTCTAATCCTTTGTGGTGTTAAGGCTTTCATAATCATGAAGTTTTATTGAGATTTGGGTTTTTAAGCATTTATAGGGTTTATACTTGATTTCATTATTAAATGACAAAATTGATGTAAAGAATGTGTTATTATGTCACTTTAAGACCCTAAGTAACTTCCTAAAGCTTTAGTACATGATTAAGATGATTTTTGGGTGTTTTTTAAGCTTAAATAAGACATTTCTGGGTTTGAGTATCGATATTGGATGAACAGTATCAATATTGGATGATTTGGGATGAATATCAGAGATTTCCAGCCGGAAGTATCGAAATTGCTGGGGATAGTATCGATATTGCTGGGGATAGTATCGATATTGCCCCTACAGTATCGATACTAAGGGTATATATTATTCAATATTGGGCCACATTTTTAACAACAGAAGTCATCTTTGGTACTGATACTCATAGGGGTATCAATACTTGACCCCAGGGTATCGATACTACAAGTAAGGTATCGATACTACTCAATTTGGATGGTTAGATTTGATCTATTTAAGGCCTTTAAGAGCTAAATATGATATGTAATGGTAGAACTTAGTCTGTGGGGGACATAAATGGCCAAAGGGCCTAGAAACACTCGTAGGGGTGGGTTAAAACCAGATTAACCATAGTAGGTGTAATGCGTCCAAGTATCTTCAGTTGAGCACGTGGCAAATACCTAGGAATGAAGGACTATTAGAATGTACCAGCGAGAGTTATGACAAAATAATCAGATTACGAAATAACAGAGTTGTATACTACAAGAATGGCAATGAATGGTGAACGTACAGTTGTCCCTCCAATTCGAGGGTAAATTGAGGGAAAACATACTAAGAACGATTAGAGTGTTGCTGCCCAGTATTGAGCCTGATTCAGATAGTGTGACAAACTACGAACAACAAACACAATAATCATCGTAAAATCCTGAAATGCGTAGAGACTTTTCTAGAGATAGAAATGACTAAACCGCCTTAAGTAACGAATGACCAAAATAGAGCAGTTTGATAAATTAACAACAGTAACAAACCAATAATCCCCCACATAATGTTCTAGATGAGAGAATGAGTGAGATAACAACTAGTAAAGGGTTGACCTCATTTGTGTGACGAGCTACACTAGTGTGTAGTTAGGCTACCTCAATTGACCTAATAGGGTATTGCCAGTGTTGTGCGATATTAGGGCCCTCAATTATGCATGTATAGTTACATTAGTCCAGTATAACAATTATTATTATATCTTGGCTTAACGGCTATGTGAGACCGAGCCAATCTTCAAATGAGCGGGAATTGTATCGATGCTTTGTGACACCGGGCTCCTCCTCCATGATCTACCTGATGGCCATGTTTAGAGGGGTGTTTAGCTATTGAAACTTACTCATTGTAGTTATTTTGATTTCAACCAATCTGCAACACTAGAAACCCTAAACCAAAGTCTTATACCATAGAGAAACCTTGCTTAGCTAGCTTTGTATATTTTTGGTTGCCAAAATTTTCAACTAATAGTTATTAAAACTGCTTGAATGATATTTTTTGATTTCCTCTTCCTTGTACAGTGTACGAATCTCAGAGTAATCTTGTTTTTGTGTTGCAGAGAAATTATCGATTCTTCTTCATGTTTGTGTCGTCTACGATCCTTCTTTGTATATATATTTTTTTCATTCTGTTGGGTCTACATTAGAAGGATCATGGCATCAGAGGAGACAACAATTTGGAGATCTATGATTAAAACCCCAGCTTCCGTTGTTTTAATAGTTTACACGTTCATTGTATTGTGGTTTGTTGGTGGTTTGATTGTCTTCTATTTGTATCTAATCAGAACAAATTAGGTAAGATTCTTCTCTTACATAATTACGCCGCAACAAAGAGTGTTAAAATATCATTACATTAGTTTCTTTGTTAGAATTGTGTAACAGTTGTGGTATCTTGCTTCTGCAGATAACATATGAGAATTTCAGATACCGATATGATCGTCGTAAAACCCCTATAATAAATGAGTGGTTGGGAATTTCATAGAAATATTTTGTTCTAGCATTCCCTCTTCCAAGAACAACTTCAGGGCAAATGTACCCAGGGAACCTGTGCTACCAACCCGACCAGGTGGTTTTATGAGTCCAAATATGGGGAATGTTATGGATGACATAAAAATGGGTAGGAAAACTGTGTGGGGTGATATGGGGGCTGGCATCGACCAGTGTGAAGGGCAATTCACGAACGACCGTGTAAATGTTAAGGAGGATGTATAAGGAGAATTGATCCCAAAAATTAAAAGTCAATAGATGACACAGGTGATCGTGCCAGGCGGTCGAGTTAGGGTAGAAAAAGTGGCAGCTGGGAAATGTCACCGGAAGTTGTTGTTTTAGCAGCTAGAGTTGGAAATTTAAATCGAGCAGTTGGGAGTAGCAGCAGTAACCTGGCATCCTAGAAGACCCAGACATGACCAATGATGTAATACTGAGAATACAAGAATTTGGAAATCATTGCTAAGGTTGCTTAACTTCCTTCTTGGGTCATTCGTTTTTCGGCGAGGTGTTTGAAGGTGTGCGTGCATGTGTTGGTACCTCAAAGGAAGAACTGGTGTGGTGGTTGTGTAATAGTAAGCTTTGATGTTGTATATGTGGAATTTAGTTAGTTTCTAAGTTTGTATTGACCCTGTGGATTGGTTTGTCAAATAGGGTAAATTTGCAAAATATGCACAAAAAGTAGGATAATTATGGTATCATCTACATTTGTTTCCTTTGAGAGTCTGGATCTCTGGATTTGTGAATACAATAGTTGCTTCTGCATGTGCATGAACATATTCCTAGAGTAAGTTTAGGTGATATGTAATCTCCAATATTGACCTAGGAGTTATAATTGAATTAGGATAGCCACGTTGACCTCAGGAATTGTTTAAATTAGGGTAGGCACATTTAGGGATAGGGTTAAATTTTTTAAAGGTGATGTTCGAGTCAGGTTGGATTTGGGTTTAGGGTGAAAAATACCCGATTCGACCCGAAACAATATAATTTTACCTTATATACTTAGGAATAATTATAATAATACCCCTCTATATATTATTATTTTTAATTAAATCAATGTTTTTATTGAATAAAAATAATATTTTTGTATTATTTCGGGTCGAGTCAGATCGGTTTCAGATTTTATCTCAAAAAAATTTGGTCGGGTGGAGGGTATATATTTTTCAGGTCGGGTCGGTCGGGTGAAGGATGTAAAATTTTTGGGTCGGATCGAATTGGTCGAAACTCGACCCATTCTCACGTTGACCTCAGAAATTATTTACGGATGAAAATTTATTTAATAAATCATTTTAAAAATATTTATCAGTAATAAAATCAAAAATAAATTCATGCCACAATTTAAAGAGATTGAAAGTTAAAATTTAATCTCGTATGAAATTAAGATTACTCTTATAGTCAAATAAATTATTCATATGGATAATATAAAAATATAAACAGAAATATATATTGAGTAACAAATCTCAGTGTGTTCTCTAAATATAAATAAAATTTTAAATGTTTCAGACATGATACAATAACAATACAATAATTAGGCAACAATGAGAACAAATATTCATTATCAGAAAATTATATAGTTTTTCACACCCTTATATTTCGTCATAGACGAACAAAATGTGGAACATTACGAGCGAATCTAGAATAAAAATCAGGATGGGAACTTTACCTTCCAAGGATGAGCCCGAGTTAACCTCCAAAGAGTAACTAATTAGAAATCAAAAACGGAATTGGGATGCCCTCCAAAGAGGATCTCAAATAGAAACAAGACATGGATATTGCCCTCCGTAAGAGATCCCATACAGAAACAGGACGAGGATATTTGTTGGGAAATAAACGAGTAATTTCCCTATAACTAGATTAGTGAGAATGCGAAATAAAAGCAGAAAAATAATACCCAAAATTGATAATGGAGTTCAGCCAATTATGCCTACGTCTTCGGACTACTGTAGATCTTTTACTAAAGGGAGAAAAATTTACAGGTGTTTACAAAAATACTTGAGAGAGAGTTAGAATGATTTGGGGATGATTTTGAAGCTAAATGTGCTAGGGCATTTATAGTTGAAGCTTAAGGACTAATATTATAAATACCCTAAAGTGTGTAAAGACTAAAATATAATTAACCCTATTACATTTTCAACTAAAATGACTGCCTAATTTGGACCAATTTTAGCCGCTCATGTTGATTCAATTTTTCAACAATTTGGTGCTTGAAAATTTTGGTTTAGCCGCCTATAACCAACCGCCCCATTTGGTCTTGCCAGCCGCCCCATTTGGGAGAAAAAAACTTTGAATTTTCAACAATCTCCCACTTGAAAATTGATTTTAATATGTCTTCACACCTTGATCAATGCAGCAGCATTTCTGGTCTTGTTATTCTAAATCTGCGTCAGCCCTTCTTACTCCTTGAAATCTAACACTCCTCACATTGAACCCTTGCCACTGGAGTTCTTTGCGCCATCACGCATCGACACTTTCTCACGGCAAAGTCTTATGCCTCTTCTTGCCTCCTCCCTTCTAACACGAAGGTTGGAGTTCACTTCCCACCATATAAATGGGCAGTTTCTCCGTGGTTGCCTTGTCCCTTAACGTCTTGGCTCCCTTCGAATCTTGTCCACTAGTCTTTGAAGGATTGTTCCTCATTTGAACATCCTCGACAAGCCCTTGTTTCGACCCTTCTCTTATGATGGTCTCTAAAGCCATGTTCTCTACGCGAACATGTTCGACAAACTCATTGGACATGGACAACTCCTCATGCACTTGGCTTCTACTCGCCTTGGTAGAAATGAACCTTATTGAGCCAACTCTCAACACCTCTTCGATCTTGGGTTCGTCCTCTTCTTTGGACAACTCGATCTTAGGCTCATCCATCACCTTGGATGACTCGGCTCCCCTCGGGTAATTTTGCAATACTTCTGGCATCTTAAGTCTGCACCCTATCGTTTGCTCGACTCTTACCCTTGGCTTAGCATCTTTGACACTTGAAATTGTGCCAAGAATGCACTCATCTTCTCCAGACTTGTCATCTGGTTCATCATTGAGTGAATTTTCTCTGCCACTCGAGGATAATATTCCTCATCCTCTGACTTGCCTTCATCACGGAATCTTTTGTCGCTATCCTCTGCTTTCGGCTTTGCTTTGGAAGTCTTGTTCTTCTTGACTCCAAATTCTTTGATGGACTCAGCGGTTGTCAAGGCTTTAGACAACTCCTTGACTTTCCTTCGCTCCAACACTTTCTTCGCCCATGGCTTCAATCCGAACATGAAGGTGAAGAACCCATATTCTTCTGTCAAACTTGGGACTTTGAGCATGAGTCTTCTGAATCGGCTCACATACTCCTTAAGTGTCCCTTTATGCCTGAGATGCCTCAACTTGGACCACGCCTCTATCCTAGCATATTGTGAGCGGACTTGCTCACTTTACACCCTCGGCTTGACGACTTTATCTCTTGCTATCACATCGGGTCCTTTCATGTGCTCGACTGCTTTGACACCTGCAGTCTCATCACGTCTCGATCTTGGATTGACTACTTGAGAACTTGTAGTCACACCATCCTTGTCCCTTGATTCGGCTACTTTGAAACACGTAGCCTCACCAAGTCTTTCCCCAGACTTGATTGCTTGAACACTCGCAATCGCATCGGGCTTTCTTTTGGGTTTGACTGCCTAAACATCAACATCCTTGCCTTATCTTGATCCTTGCTTGGCCGCATTGATCCCCTTAATCGGACCAAGTATTTTCCCTGGCTTGGCAGCTTTAACACTTGTGCTCGCGCCAATTCCCGCTACTTCTCATTCTTCCATCCTCTTCGTGATGGTTGCAAGGCGACGCTTCTCGGGATATCCTTTAATCAAATGAGGACCATCACAGAAGTAGCACTTTAACTTTTCTTTGCTCACCTTCTTCTTCGTACCGGACTTAGTATTACTATTCTTTCTCGATGACTTTCCTTAGCTACAAACATTCGATGGCTCACCTTGGCCATTCGAAGAGCTTTCTCTACCATCTCCCTGCTATACCTTTTCTCGGTCTCCCCCATTATTGCCACTATCTCTAGGCATGGGTCTGGATGACACATCGTTACTTGGCTTGTCACTTACAAGCTCAATCAGCTTTCTGGCTACAACTATGGCCTCTGAAAGTCTCTAGGCATCACTTTGCTCTCCCCCGAGCATTACCCCTGGTCTAAGTCCTTCTAAAAAGGTCTTGAGCGCACCATCCAATTTCTCAATTTTCATATTCCCTTCGTCTGCAGCCATCGCTCCCACTCGAATCTGGCTTCGTTTGGATCGTTTATGACAATTCTTGCGAACCACCGTGTATTAGAGCACCTCCGTCGACAAACTCCTATTGCCGACCAAATTTCACTATTCACAAAATTCACTATTCACTTGAATAGTAACCTCGCAGAAAAATTGACAAAATTCACAACCAAAAGCTCATGATACCAGTTGTTAGGAAATAAACGAGTAATTTCCCCATAACCAGATTAGTGAGAATGCGAAATAAAAGCGGAAAAATAATGCCCGAAATTGATAACGGAGTTCAGCCAATTATGCCTACGTCTCCGGACTGTTGCAGATCTTTTACTAAAGGGAGAAAATTTACAGGTGTTTACAAAAATACTTGAGAGAGAGTTAGAATGATTTGGGGATGATTTTGAAGCTAAATGGGCTAGGGCATTTATAGTTGAAGCTTAAGGACTAATATTATAAATACCCTAAAGTGTGCAAGGACTAAAATATAATTAACCCTATTACATTTTCAACTAAAATGGCTGCCTAATTTGGACCAATTTTAGCCGCTCATGTTGATTCAATTTTTCAACAATTTGGTGCTTGAAAATTTTGGTTTAGCCGCCTATAACCAACCGCCCCATTTGGTCTTGCCAGTCGCCCCATTTGGGAGAAAAAACTTTGAATTTTCAACAATCTCCCACTTGAAAATTGATTTTAATATGTCTTCACACCTTGATCAATGCAACAGCATTTCTGGTCTTGTTATTCTAAATCTGCGTCAGCCCTTCTTACTCCTTGAAATATAACACTCCTCACATTTAACCCTTGCCATTGGAGTTCTTTGCGCCATCACGCATCGACACTTTCTCACGGCAAAGTCTTATGCCTCTTCTTGCCTCCTCCCTTCTAACACGAAGGTTGGAGTTCACTTCCCACCATGTAAATGGGCAGTTTCTCCGTGGTTGCCTTGTCCCTCAACGTCTTGGCTCCCTTCGAATCTTGTCTACTAGTCTTTGAAGGATTGTTCCTCATTTGAACATCCTCGACAAGCCCTTGTTTCGACCCTTCTCTTATGATGGTCTCTAAAGCCATGTTCTCTACGCGAACATGTTCGACAAACTCATTGGACATGGACAACTCCTTATGCACTTGGCTTCTACTCGCCTTGGTAGAAATGAACCTTATTGAACCAACTCTCAACACCTCTTCGATCTTGGGTTCGTCCTCTTCTTTGGACAACTCGATCTTAGGCTCATCCATCACCTTGGATGACTCGGCTCCCCTCGGGTAATTTTGCAATACTTCTGGCATCTTAAGTCTGCACCCTATCGTTTGCTCGACTCTTACCCTTGGCTTAGCATCTTTGACACTTGAAATTGTGCCAAGAATGCACTCATCTTCTCCAGACTTGTCATCTGGTTCATCATTGAGTGAATTTTCTCTGCCACTCGAGGACAATATTCCTCATCCTCTGACTTGCCTTCATCACGGAATCTTTTGTCGCTATCCTCTACTTTCGGCTTTGTTTTGGAAGTCTTGTTCTTCTTGACTCCAAATTCTTTGATGGACTCAGCGGTTGTCAAGGCTTTAGACAACTCCTTGACTTTCCTTCGTTCCAACACTTTCTTCGCCCATGGCTTCAATCCGAACATGAAGGTGAAGAACCCATATTCTTCTGTCAAACTTGGGACTTTGAGCATGAGTCTTCTGAATCGGCTCACATACTCCTTAAGTGTCCCTTTATGCCTGAGATGCCTCAACTTGGACCACGCCTCTATCCTGGCATATTGTGAACGGACTTGCTCACTTTACACCCTCGGCTTGACGACTTTATCTCTTGCTATCACATCGGGTCCTTTCATGTGCTCGACTGCTTTGACACCTGCAGTCTCATCACGTCTTGATCTTGGATTGACTACTTGAGAACTTGTAGTTGCACCATCCTTGTCCCTTGATTCGGCTACTTTGGAACACGTAGCCTCACCAAGTCTTTCCCCAGACTTGATTGCTTGAACACTCGCAATCGCATCGGGCTTTCTTTTGGGTTTGACTGCCTCAACATCAACATCCTTGCCTTGTCTCGATCCTTGCTTGGCCGCATTGATCCCCTCAATCGGACCAAGTATTTTCCCTGGCTTGGCAGCTTTAACACTTGTGCTCGCGCCAATTCCCGCTACTTCTCATTCTTCCATCCTCTTCATGATGGTTGCAAGGCGACGCTTCTCGGGACATCCTTTAATCAAATGAGGACCATCACAGAAGTAGCACTTTAACTTTTCTTTGCTCACCTTCTTCTTCGCACCGGACTTAGTATTACTATTCTTTCTCGATGACTTTCCTTAGCTACAAACATTCGATGGCTCACCTTGGCCATTCAAAGAGCTTTCTCTACCATCTCCCTGCTATACCTTTTCTCGGTCTCCTCCATTATTGCCACTATATCTAGGCATGGGTCTGGACGACACATCGCTACTTGGCTTGTCACTTACAAGCTCAATCAGCTTTCCGGCTACAACTATGGCCTCTGAAAGTCTCTGGGCATCACTTTGCTCTCCCCCGAGCATTACCCCTGGTCTAAGTCCTTCTAAAAAGGTATTGAGCGCACCATCCAATTTCTCAATTTTCATATTCCCTTCGTCTGCAGCCATCGCTCCCACTCGAATCTGGCTTCGTTTGGATCGTTTATGACAATTCTTGCGAACCACCGTATATTAGAGCACCTCCGTCGACAAACTCCTATTGCCGACCAAATTTCACTATTCACAAAATTCACTATTCACTTAAATAGTAACCTCGCAGAAAAATTGACAAAATTCACAACCAAAAGCTCATGATACCAGTTGTTAGGAAATAAACGAGTAATTTCCCCATAACCAGATTAGTGAGAATGCGAAATAAAAGCGGAAAAATAATGCCCGAAATTGATAACGGAGTTCAGCCAATTATGCCTACGTCTCCGGACTGTTGCAGATCTTTTACTAAAGGGAGAAAATTTACAGGTGTTTACAAAAATACTTGAGAGAGAGTTAGAATGATTTGGGGATGATTTTGAAGCTAAATGGGCTAGGGTATTTATAGTTGAAGCTTAAGGACTAATATTATAAATACCCTAAAGTGTATAGGGACTAAAATGTAATTAACCCTATTACATTTTCAACTAAAATGACTGCCTAATTTGGACCAATTTTAGCCGCCCATGTTGATTCAATTTTTCAACAATTTGGTGCTTGAAAATTTTGGTTTAGCCTCCTATAACCAACCGCCCCATTTGGTCTTGCCAGCCGCCCCATTTGGGAGAAAGAACTTTGAATTTTCAACAATATTTCCCTCTAAAGAGAATCTCATGCAGAAATATGACGGGGATGTTACCCTCCGTAGAGCAATCCATACAGATGACAAAAATACAACAATTCACACGTTAAAAACAAGAGAAAATAACCTCAGTGACCAAAAAATCCCATATAATATACGATTTTAACCAACTTTTTTCCGGATTTGCCAAAATGACCAACAAAATCGCAATGCGATCGCTAATTCGCAACGCGATCTCCATTATCGCAAATACGCGTTGCATTTTCGCAATGCGATAGTTGAAAATCGCGTTGCGATGGTCTACAGTATCGTTGCGATTTTCCCAATTCGCAATGCGAATAAGTAAATCGCAACGCGAATTGGGAAATTCGCAATGCGAATAAGTATATCGCAACGCGAATTGAGAAAATCGCAATGCGATACTGACTATCGCAATGCGATAATAAAAAATCGCAACGAGATACTTACTTTCGCAACGCGATACTGACTTTCGCAACGCGATAATATATAATCGCAATGCGATTTTCAAAGCGCCATTAGTATCCTGGCCAAGTATTTTATTTTTAAATTCCAAACATGAATATAAATATATTGGAACACTGAACTGTCCACAGTATATCCCGTAATCGCAACTCATAACCTAAAACCTAAAATCACAACTCAGTCCCATCTCCATCTCTCACTCTCTCACCCATCTCCGACGAAATCCGTCCCCATCTCCGGCGAAATCCGTCTATCTAAATCTCTCAGAGCCACCCTAACAATCAGAAATGGAAAATCAACCAAATCAACCAACGAGGGTTAGTTTTTTTAATTATTTTCTTTTTGAAATTTTTGCATTATTATTAGGTTTTTCATATTGAAATTGATGATAGGTTTACTGGTAATTTCAATAATAGATTAACCATTTCACTTAGATTGCTTATTAAATCAACCAAGAATCGCAACGCGAAATGCAAATCGCAACGCGATTTTAGTTTCGCGTTGCGATTCTCTCGTTGCGATAGTCATTTTCGTGTTGCGATTTTCATTTTCAGAAACTATTCTTCTTCTGCAAATTGAAACTTGAATGAATTGCATTACTTCAACCAAAAAAAAAGACAAATACGAAATTCACAGTGTTGCATATTTAAGTTTGAAGAATAAACTACTACTATTTATGTTATTATTGTTTTTGGTATATCTTCACAGTGTAGTTTTTGGTATATCTAATTTAGTATGTTTATTGTTTTTGTAGAACTTTTATTCGGCTCAATTGACCTTGAGAAATAAAGTCAGCCTGGCCAAAACAATTGCGTCGAAGCTTTCACCTGCACAAAGAAAAATGTTTGAGGATACATGCTTCGGGCCATGGCTGAAAGTACAACATCCCGGTGGAGATGCGATGTTGACACACCTGTTTCTTCAAACCATGACTAGAGATCTACCAGAGACTATACAACATCGTGATGAAGAGATATGGTTTGATTTTCCACCGGCGTATACGTGTTTGGGCGGGAGGAGTTTTGCTTAATCACCGGTCTACGCTTCGGACACGATGATGTAGGTCGGTACACTAGACACATTACCCGCCCATCATGGCTATCCCGGGTTTTTCCTGAGCTGGAGAGGCCGAGTCTACACGTAGAAGACCTGACAAGATTTTTGAATAATAAAGATGGTTTTACTCGGATGGATGACGTCGACGTTGTCCGAGTATGCCTTCTAATTCTTTTGCATGCCGGCTTTTTAGGCAGAGAGGCCAGACAACCTATTCCAAATGATCTAATCAAATTGGTAGAAGACCTAAATGCGTGGAACCTGTTTCCGTGGGGCTCGTATTTATGGAAAGCTACATGGAATAAGTTATCGTCTGCCTTGGATGATCGAAAAAGTTTGCATGGCGATGGTTCCAAATACACTTTGATAGGCTTTATTTGGGCCTTTAAGGTAAGAATTTTATATAATGTTTCCAAAATTATAAGTAATTATTTAACAATTACTAATGTTGTTATTATATTGTTTGTAGATTTGGATATTTGAGGCCTTTCCCGCCATGAAGACATATGCAATAAAAACTTCAAATAATATTCCCAGGGCTATTTCCTGGAAGAGGAAACGAACCTTGCAATGGGAAGATTTACTACGGTATACGACAATAAATAATGTAAGTTAACATAAATACTACCATATGTTTATAAACAAGTTATTACTAGTACACATTTAACTTTGTTTAAGCTTTATATTGTTAGGAGGCCAACACTCCTCTACAGAGGCTGACACCCACGGAAGCTGAGCTTGCCACTGATTGGTGGCAAGCTAGTAAGCGTTTTTTTGATGGAACGGTTGATGAGCAGCCTCCACTTCGGGAGCCATCACCTCGCCCAGAGCTATCACCTCACCTAGAGCTATCATCTGATCGACCCGGCTATACACCTCCACAACGACAGCCATCACCTATTCTTTCACATCATCGAGCCTCTTCTCCACCATCACCGCAAGATAGGCGACCGGCAAAGATGTCACGACGTTTATCTCCCTGTTCTCCACCTCCACCTCAACGGGATGAGTTAGGGGAGTTACGTGATGAGGTCAATGCCTTGCGTGAGGAGGTCGGTACTTTACGCAAAGACGATAGTGCATGGCGTGTTGAGGTGTCTACATTACGCGGTGAGGTAGCCGCTCTACGTGAGATGGTAGCATCGTTGCAGAATGAGGTTCATACTCTACGCAACGAGGTAAGTTTAAGATTTTTCATACTCGTAATTCATTCGGTTGCTGCCAATCTGTTTTTGTTAGTATTTGTTTTTGGTTTTGTTTTTATCTTTTGGTTGAAGTAATGCAATCCATTCAAGTTTCAATTTGCAGAAGAATAATAGTTTACTTTCGCAACACGAAAATGACTATCGCAACGCGGAAATGGCTATCGCAATGCGAAATGAAAATCGCAACGACAAAATCGCAACGCGAAATGAAATCGCAACGACAAAATCGCAACGCGAAATGAAAATCGCAATGTGATTTGTGTTTCGCGTTGCGATTTTGTCGTTGCGATTTCATTTCGCGTTGCGATTTTGTCGTTGCGATTTCATTTCGCGTTGCGATTTTGTCGTTGCGATTTTCATTTCGCATTGCGATAGCCATTTCCGCGTTGCGATAGTCATTTCGCATTGCGATTTTAAGTTTCGTGTTGCGAAAGTAAACTATTCTTCTTCTGGAATGTTTATATATGTTGTCCTTTTAAATGTTTATATAAGTGCTTACTTCTGGAATGTTATCTGAGCATTTTGTGAACTATGATAGAATAATGATTTAGGTGAATACAATGCTAGTTTGAAACATATTTGTCTTTGTTTAATATCATGTCTGTTTATTTACTGATTTATGTATTAATTTTTTTTAGCGGCCCGATAAGGTGGATGCTTTACGTCGGGTTTTCCTTGCACGACAGAGTTCACGCATCAGACGGCGTGGACGTGCTATTACGTCTCCGTTCACCCCAATGGTGCGAAGACTCCGCAAGAAGAAGCCCGACTCACCGGTCATCCCTCAAGAGTCCCCTCCAATCGTTCAAGAGGCCCCTATTCTCCCTCAAGATCCCCCCCCACCGTTCAAGAGGCCACTGTCATCGTTGAAGAGGTCCCTCCCACCATTCCAGAGCCCGATTCACATGGGGTAATATATCGAAGTATTGAGAAACCCCCACCGGTTCCGGACATGATGGATGAGAGTTGGCTCTCGTATGAGTTACCGGCTAGTACCCTTCCGGTATCTGAAGTGGAGAGGAGACAACTACCGGAAACAATTGTGGATAATACCCTTTGGGCTAAGACCGCAGTTGATTTTTATCTACATGAGCGGAGCCAAGGGTGTTACACTGACATCAACAAACTCAACGATGAAATGTTTTTGTTGCTTGATCGGTCTTGGTGGGGTGTGCTATTAGGGGTTGAAGACAGTGGCTATTTGGATGGGGAGGTAAGACTATATTTGTCTTATATATGATTTTGATTAATTTGTTTAAAAATTAATGTAATTCACTAATATATGTATTTTTTTGTAAAACAGCATATCGATGCATGGGTGTTAAATCTACTAATAATAAGGAAGCTTAGGAAAAATAAAAAAAATTCGCTATATACAATAATGCCGACGGCTTTTCACGCAGTTCACTTGAAGAATCAACGAGATGAATCATTTTTTTTTGGGCAATGGACAAGCTAAACTTTATCCTGCATGGTGGGAGGTCGATACGGTTAGTGTTTATTTTTTAAATTTTTTAAAGGTGTTAATAAATAATAAGTGCGCAAATAAATGAATTATTACTTATGATCGCAGGTGTTTATCCCTGTTTTGGAACGTCGTCACTGGCTTCTCATCCAACTTCAGCTCCCATCCCTGAAGATAATAGTGTATGACAGCATGATCAATTACATATCACTGTCTGATTTAAGAGATATTTTCAAGGGATGGAGCTCTCATTTGGCTAAATTCTTGGATGGGATTAAGTACTGGAGTCATTCTGGACACAAGAAGCCAAAGAAGTTCAATGTCACAGTTGTCAGAGACGAGACCGCGCCACAGCAATCGCCGGGAGCCAGAGGGATTGTGGTCCTCGTATGCCTTTGCTTGGCGCGTTTGACGACGGGAAGCACAGAGTTTTTACCTCCCACCGATAGAGATAGAGCTGCAGTAGGCTTGTGGTTTCGGCATTATATGGCTAGAGCAATATATTCGAGACGCTGCCTACCTGCATCCGCGTTATGAAAGTGTCCATTGTTAATTGGTAAGTCAAATGCAAGTTTTGTTAACATATATCCTTTTGGTTTTAAAATGTTTGGTTAAGTACCTAGAATTCAATAATTTGCTGTTTGTAGGTTTTAGATGTGTAGGAAGTCTTGTTTGAGCAAATGTTTGGTTTCTGCAGGTTAATCCTTAAGTGAGCTGCGTGAAATGGATGTACGGGGTCACAAAGTTGTTGATTCTTGATTCAATAATTGATGAAGAAATAAGAATTATTATTATTTTTGATTGTTTAATTGATTTGTAAAAGATGATTTGTAAATGTTGATTTGTTTAATTGATGTGTACATAATTTGTGTTGAAATGTAATAGTTGATTTGTTGATTTTCAATCTGCTTTATGTTGAAGGCAAAACAGACTATCGCAACGTGAAATGGCTATCGCAACGAGAAAATCGCAATGCGAAATGAAAATCGCAATGCGAAATGAAAATCGCAACGAGAAAATCGCAATGCGATTTTCATTTCGCATTGCGATTTTCTCGTTGCGATAACCATTTTCGCGTTGCGATAACCATTTTCGCATTGCGATAGTCAAATGAATGTCTAATAAGTGATGACAACTGAACAGATCATAGCAATGTTCAAACTCAAGTTACTAATACATGCCTAACTGAAAATGTTAAAAGTGCACACATAAAATACACATAATGCAAGTTTTGTTAACATATATACTCCTTTTGGTTTGAAATGTTTGGTTAAGTACCTAGAATTCAATAATTTGTTGTTTGTAGGTTTTAGATGTGTAGGAAGTCTTGTTTGAGCAAATGTTTGGTTTCTGCAGGTTAATCCTTAAGTGAGCTGTGTGAAATGGATGTACGGGGTCACAAAGTTGTTGATTCATTGATTCAATAATTGATGAAGAAATAAGAATTATTATTATTTTGATTGTTTAATTGATTTGTAAAAGATGATTTGTAAATGTTGATTTGTTTAATTGATGTGTACATAATTTGTTTGAAATGTAATAGTTGATTTGTTGATTTTCAATCTGCTTTATGTTGAAGGCAAAACAGACTATCGCAACGCGAAATGGCTATCGCAACGAGAAAATCGCAATGCGATTTTCGTTTCGCATTGCGATTTTCTCGTTGCGATAACCATTTTCGCATTGCGATAGTCAAATGAATATCTAATAAGTGATGACAACTGAACAGATCATAGCAATGTTCAAACTCAAGTTACTAATACATGCCTAACTAAAAATGTTAA
Organism: Hibiscus syriacus; assembly: GCF_006381635.1. NCBI lineage: Eukaryota > Viridiplantae > Streptophyta > Magnoliopsida > Malvales > Malvaceae > Hibiscus > Hibiscus syriacus. The sequence goes on from NW_024063229.1 coordinate 25,490, forward strand.
AAGTGCACACATAAAATACACATAATGCAAGTTTTGTTAATATATATACTCCTTTTGGTTTGAAAATATTTGGTTAAGTACCTAGAATTCAATAATAATTGTTAAAAGTTTATGCATGTTAATCCTCGTTGCCTTTTTCATTTCGCATTGCGATTCTATCGTTGCGATTTGCAGTTCGCATTGCGATGGTCAAATGATGGCCTTTCGCAACGCGATTCTAACTTTCGCAACGAGATAATACAGAATCGCAATGCGAGTTTCAAAGTTCGCAACAGGTTTTAGTTTCGCAAGCCAAATTTTTTGTGTATGTATATATACGCAGCAGCAACAACTCATAACCTAAATCCCTAAATCGCAACTCATTCCATCTCCATCTATCACTCTCTCCGGCGACATCCGTTCCAATATCCAACGACATCCTTCCCCATCCGGCAACAGGTCTTAGTTTCGCATCTCGTTTGTTTAGTTACAACCATGAAATCATCTAATGTTGATCATGTTTGGATAGATTTGTGTTTTGGAGGGTCATGGGAGAATGTTCATGGTGTTTTACAATATATGCCTTTACCCATGAATCTTCAACTAAAACTGTCATTAAAGAAGTTAACTTATGAAACCCTAATGTTACGTGTTTCAAAAAAATTGAATTTAGAGCCCCTAAGTGTATTTAGGCTATCTTATCAGAGAAATGGTAAAGTTTATTTGTTAACCGACATGAAGATGTTGAACGATTCATTGCTTACATTAATGTTTCAAGTGATGATGTTACATTGTATGTTGTTGAACCTAGAAGTAGTATTGTTGGGTCAGTAGCGGGTAGTAATCAACTAAGTGGGTCTCAAAACCCACAGCCTTTCTCTAATCCAAATCCAAATCAACTTTCAGCACCAAATTCCGGTTTTCGTATTGACCAATTAGACGATGATGAGCCAAGAGAAAAAATTGTGAGTACTAGTCAGTATTCGAAATTTGATCTTGGTCAATACCGGACTTTGATATTGGTCAATACACGAATTTTGATGATGTTTCAGAAGAAGAAACAGACCCTGCGTGTAATGATTTTGATATTGGTCAATACCCGAATTTTGATGATGAAACACCCGTTGTCGAGGAAGATGTTTTTGATGATAATGAGGAGGAAGTTACGACTGTGAATGAACATGTTGAACATCCATTCTGTAATTCATATAATCCTGAAGAAGAAAAAGAAAAAGAAAAAGTCCCCGAAGAAAAGAAAATGCCACGGGAGTATAACTGGAATATGCCAGAATTACTTCAGTTATCGGAAGAAGAGTTGGCAAAGAAAGCAGTTGATTGTTACACAAAAGTTATTCGTATCAAGAAAGATGATTGTTTTGATACAAAGGAAGACTTGAAGATAGCTTTGTATACGAAATGTGTGGAAGATGGCTATCAACTAAAAGTTAACAAATCAAGCAAAGATCGTTTCGAAACAAGGTGTACGGTTGACAAAAACTGTACGTGGCGTATGATTGCAAAGAGGATAAAAGATTGCGCAATGTTTCAAGTTAGGACCTTTATTGATAAACATACATGTTCAAGAACCCAAGTTTTTCCTCACCATAGACAGGCAAACAAAAAAGTGTTGGGTGGTTTTCTGGCTGAGTTAATGTTTTTGAATGGCAGGGTATATCGGGGACATGAAATTATGACTGACATGAATGCTCGGTTCAAGATTAGTATATCATATTCTCAAGCTTGAGAGCCAAATGTTATGCCTTGGAATTGTTGAGGGGGTCGCCAGAAGCATCGTTTGCCCAACTGCCGGCTTATTGTCATAATTTAAAGCTGAAAAATCCTGGGTCGGTAACTCATAAACAGATAGAGATGGACGCTTTGAGTTGCTGTTTATCGCCATTGGTGCTGCGGTTAGTAAATCAATATAATTCTGTTGACTCATTTCTGTTAGTTACATGCATTTAAAATTTAAATGATTATATTTCTTGTGTATATTATTTTGTAGATTCGTTCGTTTATTACTTGCATGCGCCCAGTTATTATAGTTGACGGAGCACATTTGAAAGGTCGATACCTTGGAGTAAACTTATTAGCAGTAGCCATGGATGCTAACAATGGGATATTGCCAAGCTTACGGGGTTGGCAAATCTGAAACCTCCGATTCATAGACTTTGTGGTGTTCATTTGTATAGAAATCTAAAATCAAGGTCTGCTGGTATAAAAAAGCACAAATGGACATACTGGAAGGCTGTAAAGGCTTATCGGGAAGTGGATTTCAATAAGCATATAAACTATTTAAGACGTGTTTTGCCTCAGTGTGCTCAAACACTAGAAGATGTCGGGTTTGAAAGATGGTCAAGAGTACATCAACTTGGAGCAAGATATGGTTTCATGACGTCTAATAGTGCAGAATCAATTAACGCTCTAAGTCGTCATTCCCGGAAATTACCCATTACTATGTTAATGGAGTTTTTTCGAGCCTCTATTCAACAGTGTACTACAAGAAAAGAAACCATGCAGGTATTATTTCTTTGAATTTACAGGAATTGGGATATATTTTACTAAGTATTATTATTTAAATTTACAGGAACATTGGAACATCGTGTTACACCATGGACTGAAAAAAAGATAACGAAACGTGTTGTGAAGTCAACGTCATGGAGAGTTGAACCATGTTCAAACACTTTGTTTGAAGTACTGGATAATAACTTAATGGGCTTGTCGATCTAAATGCAGGACGTGTAGTTGTATGAAATGGCAAACATCTGGTTATCCATGCGGCCATGTTATAAAAGTTGCTCTTCATCTAAACCAAGATGATTCAAGCACATACGCTATGGATTGCTACACTACAGAAGTATATCGATAGACTTATGCGAGATTGTCTACCCTATTTCACATCCTTCTGAGTGGGACATACCAGATGACTTACAAACAGTTTTGCCACCAACCATGGACAGAAGGCTACCTGGCCGACCAAAAGTCACGATCGTATACCGTCTAAGGGTGAAGAGAAGAAGAGATCGACATGTAGTCGGTGCAAGGAAAGTGGTCATACAAGGTTGACATGTGGATCACCATTGCCATCACAATCATCTTTTCCTCTACCAAAATATGGATCATTATCAAAATCCAAAGCTCATATGGTGTCAAAAAAAGGCAATCAAAATCGCAATCATCTTTAAAATCCCAATCACAACTGGCTTCACCTTTTGGGTCTGTTAACTTAGGTGATTTTTAAATGCAAACGTTGTATTATGTAGATTTTGTGTGAACTGTTAACATTTTCAGTTAGGCATGTATTAGTAACTTGAGTTTGAAAATTGCTATGATCTGTTCCAGTTGTTATCACTTAATAGGCAATCATCTTAATGTCCATCGCAACGCGGAAATTACTATCGCAATGCGAAATGAAAATCGCAACGAGAGAATCGCAATGCGAAATGAAAATCGCAACGAGGGAATCGCAATGCGAAATGAAAATCGCAACGCGAATTTAATTTCGCGTTGCGATTTTCATTTTCGCGTTGCGATTCTCTCGTTGCGATTTTCATTTCGCATTGCGATAGTACTTTTTGCCTTCAACATAATGCATATTGAAATCAACAAAATCAACCATTACATTTCAATCAATTAAACAAGCACAAATAAGAATTATGTTAACATCAATTAAACAAATCAACTTTTACAAATCACCTTTACAAATCAATTAAACAATCAAAAAATAAGCAATAATTATTAGAGAAAATAACACTTCTACTATTGAATCAACTTTTGCAGCCATACATCATTTTCACGCAGCTCACTTCTGAGATTAACCTGCATAAACCAAACATTTGCTCAAACAACACTTTCTACACATCTAAAACCTACAAACAGCAAATTATTGAATTCTAGGTACTTAACCAAACATTTTCAAACCACAAGCCTATAAACATACCAATTGTTTATGGACATTTTTATAACGCGGATGCAGGTAGGCAGCGTCTCGTATATATCGATCTAGCCATATAATGTCGAAACCACAAGCCTACGCAGCTCTATCTATATCGGTGGGAGGTAGATACTTTATACTTCCTGTGATCAAACGGTCCAACGCCAAGCATACGAGAGGACCACAATCCCCTCTGGGTCCTTTCGTTTGTTGTGGTGCGGTCTCGTCTCTGCTAACTGTAATATTGAGCTTCTTTGGCTTCTTGTTTCCAGAACGAGTCCAATAATTTATCGCATCCAAGTATTTAGCCAAATAAGAGCTCCATCCCTTAATAATATCTCTTAAATCAGCCAATGATATGTAATTTATCATGCTGTCATATACTATTGCCTTAAGGGATGGGATCTGAAGCTCGACGAGAAGCCAATGGTTACGTTCCAAAACAGGGATAAACACCTGCAATCATAAGTAATAATTCATTCATTTGCGCACTTATTTATGAATACCTTTAAACTCAATCTAAATAAACACTAACCTTATCAACCTCCCACCATGCAGGATAAAGTTTAGCTTGTCCATTGCCCAACGCAAATGATTCATCTCGTTGATTCTTCAAGTGAACTGCGTTAAAAGCCGTCGGCATTATTGTATACCGTGTATTTCTTTTATTTTCCTTAAGTTTCCTAATTATTAGTAGACGTGACACCCACGCATCGATATGCTGTTTTACAAAAAATACATATATAGTGAATTACATTAATTTTAAACAAATTAATCAAATGAAAATATAAGAAAAATATAAGACTTACCCCTCCATCGAAATAACCATTGTCTTCGACCCCTAATAATACGCCCCACCAAGACCGATCAAGCACAATAGATATCATCATTGAGCTTGCATATGTCAGTGAAACACCCCTGGCTTCACTCGTGTAGATAAAAATCAACTGCGGTCTTAGCCCAAAGGGTGTTATCCAGAATTGTGTCCGGTAGTTGTTTCCTCTCCTCTTCAGATACCGGTATGGTACTGGCCGGTAACTCATACGAGAGCCAACTTGAATCCATCATGTCCGGCACGTCAGAGGGTTTCTCAAGAATCCTACATATGACGCCATGTGAATCGGCTCTTGAATGGTGGGAGGGACCTCTTCAACGATGACAGTGGCCTCTTGAACGGTGGGAGGGGACTCTCGAGGAATGATAGGGGCCTCTTCAACGATAGGAGTGGACTCTTGATGGATGATAGGCGAGTCGGGCTTCTTCTTGCGGTGTCTTCGCACTATTGGGGTATACGGAGACTTAATAGCACGTGCACGCCGTCTGATGCGTGAACTCTGTCGTGCAAGAAAAAACCCGACGTAAAGCATCCACCTTATCGGTCTGCTAAATAAAATAAATATCAGTAAAAACAGACATGATATTTAAACAGTGAAAACAAAGATAAATATATTTCAAACTTTCAACCACAAGACAAAACAAAGACAAATACTAACTTCACAGTGTTAAAGTAAAAAGTTTAGCAGTTTTGGCAGCAACCGAATAAATTTACCAAGCAATCTAAGTGAAATGGTTAATTTAAGTGAAATTACGAGTAAATTTATCATCAAGTTAAATATGGAAAATCTTAAACTTACCTCGTTGCGTAGAGTATGAACCTCATTCTGCAACGATATACCATCTCACGTAGAGCGGCAACCTCACCATGTAAAGTAGACACCTCCACACGCCATGCACCATCGTTATCGCGTAGAGTACCGATCTCCTCACGCAAGGCATTGACCTCATCACGTAACTCCCTTGACTCATATATGATAGTATTTGTGTTAACTTACATTATTTATTGTCGCATATGGTATTAAGTCTTCCCAATCCAACATACGTTTCCTCTTCCAGGAAATAGCCCTAGGAATATCATCTGAGGATTTTAATGCATATGTCTGCATGCTGGGGAAAGCCTCGAATATCCAAATCTACAAACAATATAATAACAAACATTAGTAATTGTTAAATAATTAATTATAATTTTGAAAACATTATATAGAAATTCTTACCTTAAAGGCCCAAACAAAGCCTGACAAAGTGTATTTCGACCCATCGCCCCGCAAACTTTTGCGGTCATCAAAGGCAGACGACAACTTAGTCCAGGTAGCTTTCCATATATACGAACCCCACGGAAACAGATTCCATGCATTTAGGTCCTCTACCAATAATATTAGCTCCTGAGGAATAGGTTGTCTGGCCTCTCTGCCTAGAAAGCCGGCATACAAAAGTAGTAGAAGGCATACTCGGACAACATCGACGTCATTCATCTGAGTAAAACCATCTTTCTTATTAAACAATTTCTTCATGTCGTCGACGTGTAAGTTCGGCTTCTCTATTGACTCATCAGGAAAAAACCCTGGATAACCATGATGGCGGGTGATATGATGAGTGTACCGGCCTACATCATCGTGTCCGAATCGTAGACCAGTGATTAAGCAGAACTCCTTCCTCCCAAAACAAGTATACGCTGGTGGAAAATGAAACCATATCTCTTCCTCACCACGTTGTATACTGTCAGGTAGATCGCTAGTCATGGTCTGAAGCCACAAATGGGTCAAACTAGCATCTCCACCGGATGCTGTACTCTCAGCCATGGCCCGAAGCAGGTTTCTTCAAACAATTTTCTTTGTGCAGGTGAAAGCTTCGAAGCAATTGTAGTGGTTAGGCTAACTTTATTCCTTAATGTCAATGAAGCCGAAAAAAATTTCTACAAAAAAACAATAAACATACCAAGTTAGATATACCAAAAATTACACTGTCAAGATATACCAAAACAAAACAATAAACATAAATAGTAGTTTATTCTTGAAACTAAAATTTGCAACACTGTTTTGTCTTTTGGTTGAAATGAAAATCGCAACGAGATAATGAGAATTGCAACGCGGAAATGACTATCGCAATGAGAGAATCGCAACGCGAAATGACTATCGCGACGAGAGAATCGCAACGCGAAATGAAAATCACAATGCGATTTTGGTTTCGCGTTGCGATTTTTATTTCGCGTTGCGATAGTTATTTCCGCTTTGCGATTTTCATTCTCGAAACTATTCTTCTTCTGCATTACTTCAACCAAAAGACAAAACAAAGACAAATACTAACTTCACAGGCTAAACAGTTTAGCAGTATTGGCAGCAATCGAATGAATTTAATAAGAAATCTAAGTGAAATGGTTAATCTATTATTGAAATTACCAGTAAACTTATCATCAATCTCAATATGAAAAACCTAAAATAATGCAAAAATTTCAAAATAAAAATAAAAAAAACTAACCCTCGGAGGTTGATTTTCCATTTCTGAATGATTGTGAGGGATTTTTGACTGTGAATGGTTGTGAGGGATTTCGCCGGCGATGGGGACGGAAATCTTCGGAGATGGGGACGGATTTCGCCGTAGAGAGTGAAAGATGGAGATGGGACTGGGTGTTGTGTGTTTGGGTTTGAGGTTATGAGTTGCGTGCGATTACTGTGGACGGTTCATTTTCCGATTTATTAAGAAAAAATACGTGTTTGGAATTTGAAAAAAAAAATACGCGTTAATACGAATGGCGCTAAGTAAATCGCGTTGCGAAAGTCAGTATCGCGTTGCGAAAGTAAGTATCTCGTTGCGATTTTTTATTATCGCATTGCGATAGTCAGTATCGCATTGCGATTTTCCCAATTCGCGTTGCGATTTACTTATTCGCATTGCGAATTTCCCAATTCGCGTTGCGATTTACTTATTCGCATTGCGAATTGGGAAAATCGCAACGATACTGTAGACCATCGCAACGCGATTTTCAACTATCGCATTGCGAAAATGCAACGCGTATTTGCGATAATGGAGATCGCGTTGCGAATTAGCGATCGCATTGCGATTTTGTTGGTTATTTTGGCAAATCCGGAAAAGTTGGTTAAAATCGTATATATATGGGATTTTTGGTCACTGAGGTTATTTTCTCTAAAAACAATGCAACAACAACTAGGAATCGAACTTATCACAAATAATCATCGCCATAATACAAATATGCTTACAAATAGCATCATACAAAAAAATAACATAAAATTATTAGAAATAGCATACAGATCAAGGGAACACACCTATGTAGGTTGAAGGATTCTAGCTAAGCCATAAGCTTCTTATAATTAGTAGTACTAAGTTCAACGAAAAAGGAACATGCATCTCGAGTCGAACGTGCGAAATCAAATTGAGTTCAAAAGGAAGTAATTTGGATCTACTAGCAAGAGTGCAAAGACACATGATCACTTAGTAATGATTATTCAAAGACACCATAGTTCTACCAATTTGAAATATCACCTTGATGTCAATCCGTGCTCGTATCAATATTTTCGGAATAAATAATACATAAAAAATGTATAAAATTTATCTGGTGTTAGAATTTCATCTTATGAAATCAGCAAAGAAATTAAAATTAATCTGAATATATAAGATATAGAACGTCCACATTTAATAATTAAAATTAATCTATATGAGAAATTGAGCAGTTATCAAAGAATCAAAAGAAATTTTCGGTTTCACCTAGCACACTAAGAACGAGGTAGACATTTACAACCCATTCATATCATTACAACGCATATGGGTTCGTGACACAGAAAGGTAGAAAGGATTTTGATTTTGCAAAATTGGGAATCATGTGGTGATTCTGACAAAAATACAAAGTCATATATTTATTCATCACATTATAACATAAACAATGAATAAGTAATTGAATCTTTTATTTTGTTTAAGTTAAAACAGAACAAAGTTTATATCTTGAAATCAACATAAAAGTGAGTTAAATTCGGAAACCAATTGGGTTGAACAACTGAAACTTGAAATCCAGAGAGGCTAAAGTGGAAGATGACTTACCGATACTGAACAGAAAGTACAGGAATGGCGTTGGCAGAAGAGTTCGACGATAGAGATGATGTAGGTTACTGGAAGACCAAAAAAATGGGGTTTTGGGCGGATAAAACCAAAACTGCATCCAAGCATGAACAAAAACAAGTGTTTTGAAAATCGGACCGGACCGGCCGGTTCAACCGATTCAACCGGAAATCACTGTCTAGTTCGGTTCAATCTACACCGGTTGAACCGCTACTAGTAAACCGGTCGGAACCACTGAACCGTTTGAACCGGATCGGCTAAAACTGGAAAAACAAAAAAAAACTATCAATTTTGTTTTTTTTTAAATTAAACCAAACGACGTGAAAAAATTAAACCGCCAATATTGAAACTTGAACTCGAAAAGGCTTGAACTCAAAAAAAATTAGAAGATCGATTGAAGCCTAAAATTCGAGCTTGATTGAAGTGAAAGAATAGTTCACTCAATGCTCACCAAAAGGCTCCATGATTTTGAATGTCAAATTACCTCTATTATTTATAGAAGTTAGTTGGGATGCTCTTCTATGTTTCTTAGCCATGTGAGATTGTTTTGTTTTCATATTTTTACTCTTTAGACTTTTGAGATGCTCTTCTATGTTTCTTAGTCAGGTGAGATTGTTTTTAAAAAAAAATTAAACCAAACAATATCATTTTGTTATGCTTTTTTAGCCCCAAATTTATTTTTTAATTATAGTTATATAATTATATTTATTATTTAATATGTTTTACCTTAAATATTATGTTGTAGTTAATTTAAATTATTGTGTTTCACTTGATTTTATGGTTTTTAACTTATATATGTTATGACTTGCTTTGAATATGACTTGTGTATAAAAAATTATTTTTATTAAATATTTTTATTATTTTTATTTATTTTTTAAATAATTATGACGTCGTCCGATTCTTTCGACCGATCGGACCGATTCGACCGATTGAACCAGTGAACCGGTAGCATGGCCGGTTCGTTAACTGGTCCGATTCTAAAAACCATGACAAAAACGATCAAAAATATTTTGAATATCTTATGGCTAGGGTTAACCACTTAATAAGTCCCTCTACTTTAGGAACATGCAAATGGACACTTATATTTATGAACTTAACATTTAATTTAACCCATAATTTAGGGTGTGACAGATGAAATCATCTGCTATCTAAGTTTATATTGCAGCTAAGTTAACATTTTCAATTCGGTTTATCAAATTTGTGGGTTCAAACTGTTTTAAATAACCAGGAAAGAGGCTACATGAAGCCTTAACATCTGGAGTTGGTCGATTCATAAGAACAGTTCTTGTAATAATGGCGGTGGTACCACAAAGAAATCAATAGGCAGTCATTGCCAGTTGCCTGTCTATACGAACAACAATTTTTATTGGAAGGTCTCATCCCGAAAACTTTGGGTGCTGAATCAGATTGTTCTCATTTATCTCATCCGAAAACTACTTATCCACTTGTAGTGCCCACTGACAACCAGGGAAAGAAAGCAACTTTTATGTATATGGTGCACCAGTCACTATACATGTTATTATTCTCTCTTTGAGCTATACCACATAGGACATAAATTAGTCGTCGATTCAGAGCCTACCTACAATAATTCCATCTTTTTTTCTCTCTTTCTTATGATTGTTCAGTGTGGAAACCTAACACAGACCAAATTCCATATCTGAAAGGGAAAGGAATTGAAGACAAAAAAAAGTATAAACTCAGATCCTCCTAATCTTAAACGACATACAACACAGTCTCCCGAGGAAACACATCATTGAACCAATTGGGAAAGTGCACCCACGTTTTATCCTATCTATCCAACTACATTTCTTTACAATTATTTTTTTTGGATAAGTAATTTCCATTCAAAATCCAAAGTATGCAGCTACAGCTGCAACAGTACAAACATAAACAAAAAAACCTACAGCCCCAAACAGAACAACGAAAGAAAACATAGCCAAAGAAAAACCATAAGACAACATCAAAACAAGGCACCCCTAATCGGGTTCTCACACTAATCCTCAATCTGCACAAAGCTGCAAATTCACATTATAATGCCTATCCATGCAGCAGCCCTGCAATCTAGTTTGGAAAAATAGCTTACTGCAAAATGAAAGATTAGTACCGACTGGAAAAATAAATAAGGTAAATAAATGAAGACCATTAATTTTATTGTGCCGTGTAGTCACAGTCTTAGAAGCAATCACTACTAGAAAAATTAGGATCCTGCTTAATTAAGAAACTTTATTATCCAGAGAAGACAACTTGACCACTCTGCGAAACCCCCTTAACCTTAGTTCAAGTTTAAGAAACAAAATAAAGGATAAAACAATACATGTAGCAGGTATTGATACTACATCTATACTTGATTTGAGCTTAACAATAATCATCCAGGTTTATTTAGTTGAGAATTTTCACAAACTCAAGTCAACCTACCAACTTGGGTGCAGTAACTCTTTAACAACCATTAGGATAGGAAAGCAGACAGATCATTGAGGAACAATATTATACTTAAAACAAAAAAGAGTCTGAAACAAGAAACAAGTTCACAAGTAATACTCTGCTTTCAGTCTTGGCAGGGTTTTCAAGCAGTATGTATTTTTTGCTGACAGAAGTAACTCATTACACAACACAACCACACCATAATAAGGAAAACACTACACCACAAACCAAACACAAATTCCAGTCATACCACAGTTAAATACTTACCAAGACTTGATGCAAAGAAGCACTTATAGGTATTACACATGTTGCATATCTACAACACCGAGAACATTTGTTTAGGAAGAGAACATCGATACTGTAGCTAAGCAGTAATTGAGAATAATAATAGCTATTTTAGATAAAAAGCACTTACATTTCAAATGTCATTTTAACAGGAGCTACAACATGTATGGCAAGATTGAGGGAGAGGAAAATGCATTACAAAACTAGGCAAAACAATGGAAGATAAAGCTTGCATAGAAAATAATATCTATGCTCTCAAATTTATATTTTACCTCTGTAGGTAAAATACAAATGACAAAAAAAAATACAATGGATCTTTAGTTTCAGGTCATAAAGAGACCATTAAGTTCTGGAAATGGGGACAATGTAACAAAAAAAACACATTTTATTGTGACGAACTTAATTGGCATTCCTACAGCTAGTTGCATTTGCATATATTGTTGAGACAGGATATGTGTATGTATAATATGAAAGATGTGTATATGATACAAGAAATGTTTATGTATGATAGTTGTATTCTTTATTCTACAAGAAATATACTAGTCAATATGATAGTTGTATGACTAATGTGTATGTATGATATGACAAATGTGTATCAGAAAAGTTTGCTTACATTCTTATTGACCAGCACTTCAAGTCCGTTCTCGACTATCTCTTTCATGAACTTACAAACATAATATCCACACTCGGTACCTCCCGACTGACGGAGACACTACAAACAATTTACAATAAACGATTAGTCAAAATGAAAGCTACAATTTAAACAACGAATTATCGAAGTCCTCACCAAACATTGATCTAATTGATGCTAACCCTTTTGTTAGATCCACTTTGAGCAGTGTACAATATCATTGTCCTATAAATTGATGAAATATATCAAAGAATATACTATATGTTTCGATAATTTATGTTACTTATGCATTATAATCTGCTTCAACTGCTAATGGACATTGGTGGGCTCCAAGGAATTATGATAATAACTTGTTGCTTCATATCTATCACTGCCAACACCCAATGTCTTCTATAAAAACCAAAAACCAATTTAAGTTACTAAAATTTTTTGATAATCAAACGAAAAACAAACCCTGGATTATATGGCACTAGGTCGATGTCATTGTCCTTTCTTAGAGACATCGATCTGCAACGCTTCGACTTGCTTCATCGTTATTTTTGAATTTTGCCTTACGTCCTGATAGCGAGGTTGCAGACCTATATAATTTCTTTAAATAAATGAAAATATAAAGAAATCATTTAAATTAGACATATATATTTCTTTAAATAAATGAAAATATTACCAATCAGAGCATCGAATGACTAGATGTCTAGGCCACTTCACTAGGTACCCCACTGCATCTTTAACCTTGTAAATGAACTCATGAGATAAATTTTGAGTATATACAGAACAGTGTATCCCAGAGCCATCATTTTCATATCAACAGACACAAATGTGTGGGTATACTTGATGAGGGCTTGGCTCTGGATTTGATTATACATAGTCTCAACATGGTCATGTATGAATGTCAAGCATCGAGTTGGATTTGAGGTTTCCAAGATACTCCAAGCAGGAAGCATAATGGTTGCAATAAAATGAAGCCACAAGTTAAAGTAAGTGTTTCTCGTCAATTGCGAACATGTAAGAAGTCTGAAACGCAGAGTCGCATGACAAAAAATTGTATATTATAATATAACCACAGAAAATTCACTACATATTACTTAAAGATAGATAATACCTTGAATCAAAATCATTATAAGCTCCCTTACTTAAGGTACCAACTCCAAGAAATCCTTGAAGTTGATACTGTCAATAACTTTGTTCTGCAAAGTAAAATACATTGCATGACTACAAATCTATCAACAACAATAAGACATTACCAGAAAATAAAGAAAGGGGACTAAGAGATTCATGCCTTCAGTTCAGTTCGACCAAAGCTTGCAAGTGCACAAAGAACACCAAAGTAGCAACATCTTAAGGAGAAATGACTTCATTGTCTGAATTCCCCAATTCAGGACCCACTTCCAAGAACTGCACGCATAGAAAAGACAATCAATCCAACAATGAAATGGTAATTGCTCAAAATAAAACTAATCACAAAATCTCGCCTGTTACATTTCATATTAATAACCAATACAAGATGACCAACAGACGGATACCTCTGCAACAAAAGCATAGTACGCAAACTAGGAATTGATCAGGCCAACAAACTTTTAAGGATTGCTCCAGATAAAGGAAGAAGAACTAAATCCTTGAGGTACACATCATCTCACTGCAATAGCATCAGAACGAACACTACAATACTAGTTTTCTTTTGAGTCCATCAAATTAACTCTCTTTAAGTTTTCTACCATAATGTCCTCCACCAAATCCAACACCATAAAGGATTCCAGGCTTCTTTTGAGGAAAGCAATGCTCCGGGAATGCTTAAAATGAAGATTGTTTACACTAAGTTCATTGAACTTATTGAGCTCAAGATCAAGTCACATATATTTTGATCTTATAGGACAAAATTTCAAACCAAATTGTGTGGCTTAAATTGCTCCTAAACTCACGTTCTAGAAAATGACTTAGTAAAGGACCATAAGTAAATACTACACACTTCAGCCATATCTCAAATTCAACATATCAGGAATAAAAGATAGTGCATGTAACGATCCTAAATCATTGTAAGCTGAAAAATTGCAACATTTGAATTTTGCAAGATCAAAAAACAATTTATAAGCTGAAAAACCTTCCGAGCAGCAAAACTTGTACTTCTTAGACTCAAAATGAGGCAATCTGGCAGCACATCGTAGCTTAGCAGTAGTGGTATGGTTAAGTGCCTTGGTGTTTGCTCAGCCTTACTAATGTAGCTTCTCACATGAGAAAATTGACCCATCTCAATGCTCACAGAATACGCTCAAAACACATTTGAATAACATGCTTTGACGTAGTACAGTAATCTCGAGTTCGAACGTAGCTTTTAAAAGCATCCCCCAGTGCACCATGAGCATATTAAAATCTCCAAAATCATTGTAACCCATTTTTATACTTTCTTTGATTAAATTAGTCTGAAAGTTAGAAACCAAACAAATTAAAAGAACTAAATAGTTTCTAGAAAATAAATTTAGTAAGAAAGATAAAATTACCCTGTAGACATTGAGTTCACTCTCGAGCTTCTCTTTCCTTTGCTCGGCTTTTCGATCAACCATAGCGCAACAGGCGGCATCCATCGAATAGTTCGGACCCAATCGACCGTCGATCTTCTGGACTATTTCACGGAATAGCTGATTGTTCTCCCCCTTTTTGAGCTCATCGTAAGCCATCCTTAGGGCTTCCAATTGTATTGCGGTATTGTTGCAGTGGTCGGTGATGAATATGAGATGCATGATCTTGGTACGGCCGGAGTAAAGTGCAACGTAGGCCTCAATTTCTAGGTGTTCGCCACTAATGATGGGCCATAACTTCCGCTCCATTTTCGACGTTGAGGATGACGGTGCATCATCTTCATCCCCGATGCCATTCGCACATATCTTTTTCATTAGTGGATTCGAGATATTGTCTTCTCCAACCATTGTTTAATTTTTTTGGAAGAAATATAAATGAAAGGATATCTGAAATTTAGGAATTTTTAGGGATAGGGTTTGTGTGTTAATTGTTTTAGCTTATCACAGTCAAACTCGGGCCTAACAAGAAGAGAATTGGGATGAAATCAGGAGAGAAAAAAAGTGAATGAAAGTGGAAAACATTAGGCGTGAATTGATTATAGAAGGGGAAGAAGCGGGAAAGGATGAAAATAATGGGGAAATTAAAAGATGATTTTTATGGATGATATATAATTAAAAAGTGTATTCTGTATTTTTGTAATTTTTTTAGATTATGACTATTAAATATGAAATATATTATTATAAGTCATAAATTATTTAAATTTTAAAAAATATGACATTTTTTATGACACATATTTTTTGTAAGTTATAAATTAACGTGTGTCATCATTCGTGGGTCATTAAAGGTATATTTTCTTGTAGTGAATTTCGTCCGGACTGGTGTAATCCCTAATAATGGATGTTGTCCCCCAAGGTTAATAAATTTTTCAAATTTCGTACATCCAAAATAAGGAAGTAGAACTCTGAATAGTGTTGCTCTTTTCTGGAAGAAAAGAAAATATTTTATCCAGAGTAAATCCCATCGAAAAAATATAAAAAAATCCTCTGGAAAAAGAAAAACTTCACTATTCTTTGTTAAGAGAGAATATATAGAAGAAAAGAGGAGATGATGAAGAGAGTGAGTTGAAAGTGAAGAGGGGTCTTCTTTTATAGCTAAAAAATGAGAAAATTTAGGTAAAAATATCAAGAGAAAAATCCGCAAAAAAAAAAACTTCAAAGTATCAATTTCTCCAACTTTTTCAACATTTAAAGTTTAATTAATTTAAAATTCAAATAAATGTTTATTTCTTTGCATTATTATAAATACCAACAATCTCCCACTAATGCAAAGAAGTAAAAATCCTAAAGAATTAAAGAAAAGAACACAGCGAAATTAGTCACTTAAGCACTATAATCTATTATATTGGAATGGGTATTCTTCTCTTCAACAAGTGAAATGAATCTTGAATTTGTTAAGATTAGGATTAACTCATAACACACAACTAACTTCAGATCTACTTGAGTTCCGCGATAGTTCAACATTTTGTCAATGATACCTCAGGATGCTCATAAGTGCTCTAGAAAAACGACCCAAAGTCTTTTAGAATGTGTTACTCCTTTACATTTACATAAGTGATTCCATCAAGTCTATCTTAATATTGACCACCCGAATTAGGGTATAAAATCATTAAAAGATTTTACTAAGCTCGACTCTCATATAAATTCGATGAATTCATCAATTCCGTCTCACTAGGATCACCCACAACTTAGACTATGAATTCATAAGAGTATAAAATTAAACCTACAGATCGGTGTATCCATCAAGGCTGTTTCACTAGGACTACCCAAATCTTAGGCTATGAATCATTAAGAGTATAACACTCAACCTTACAGATTGGTGTACACGATATGTCATAGGAATAGGTAGGAGTGTACGTATGAATTACTCATCCAATAGGCTTAACTCTCATACCCTCGACGAATCAAAACCATTCTTCTAAGTAACCCTTGAGTTAAGGAACCAGCAAGTTTCCTTTCAGATTTCATGTACTCTAAAGCGAGTACTCCATTCTTTATAAGATGTCTCATATATTCGTGTCTTGTCATGATGTTCTCTTCTTACCATTGTAAGATTGATTATAGCAACCGCATATTGTGGATTGTGAATCACATAATAATGACATTGGAGGTGTAGGTCTCCCCTATAAGAAATCTCTATAAGAAGATTCCTAAGCCACTCGACCTCTTCAAGCTAAATCAAGAGAAATAACTCTGATTCAATGTGAAGCAAGCAATAACGTTTGTTTGACATACTTCCAAGAAATAACTACTCCACCTAAAGTTAAATATACCCACTAGTGGAACTTTAAAATATACCCACTAGTGGAACTTTAAAATATACCCACTAGTGGAACTTACTTCATCATTGTCAGTTACCTAATTTGTATCACAATATTCTTCAAGGATTGTAGGGTATCCAACAAATTTAAGTTCATAATTTATGTACCTTTAATGTATCTAAGTAAAAGATTAAGAGTATTTCAATGCTCACCACTAGATTGTGAGCATATATATACTTAATCTACTAACAACTAGACAATATCATGTC